>NC_143384.1:89672694-89680194 GCF_980474605.1 Leiobunum rupestre
ATATCGGAATGCTTCGAGATCATAAGATACACGAGTCAGAGATCTCAACAGGCACTCAACCGCTAAAAGTCCCGTCTCTAGTTGTAAATCTACCAGAGACGCCGACAACTGTACAACAGCCAACTCTAGATACATCTACACCTTCACCACCTAATGAACAATAGACATAAAAGCACTGTCTCCGGACCAAATCAGCAGAACTTTATTCAAACGTAGTCCTCAATGACTATCCGATAATTTGTTTAACCGAAACCTGGTTAAACGACAACTTTTTTAATATTGACTTATTCCCGGATTGTTATAATATATTTCGTTCAGATAAGCGATCTGGCGATGGATTTACTGTTGGTGGTGGAGTAGTAACCGCTATCCATAAAAACTTTACAACGCTACGTCGCCCTGACCTCGAAGTCGCCGAGGACAGCGTTTTTGTGCAAATTAAAACGGAGAATACATCACTCATAATTGGAAACTTTTACCTTACACAAAAAATCCCCTCCGACACTTTTGTATCAAATTTTGCTCGGCTAGCGGAAAAACTATCTACAGTACACGAAGACATCATTGTGCTCGGCGACTTCAACGTTCCTGGTGTCAACTGGTCTACACTCTCAAATATTAACTGTAATCCTAACGTCCGACGGAAAGCACAAGCCATACTTGATTTGTGCTCAGACTGCAATTTATCGCAAGTCAACGATATACAGAACTTACATGGCAACATTTTAGACCTAGTCCTAATAAATAACTCATCTGTTACAACTACGGTCCCACTAGAGCCATTGGTTAACATCGACCAGGCCCATCCTCCATTATTAATTTCCTACCACGGAAACGCCTCTAACCGTGGTTCCTTAAACTCTGATCCCTCTTTTAACTACAAACGAGGTGATTATTTAAAGCTTTACCAAAACCTACGCTCAATTGACTGGTCTCCCTTGTACCAATCACGTGATGTAAACAATTGTGTGGCTTTACTTACTGAAAACGTTCAGCAAGCTATGGCAAACTGCATTCCTAAAGCGGGACCGAGAAGAGCATCCCAATTTCCCTTTTGGTACTCCAAGGAACTAGTTACTGCCATTAAAAGAAAGAATATTTACCATCGTAAATTCAAACGTAGCAAGAATCCCGAGGACTGAGCAGTCTACGAGTCGCTGCGTAAAGACATTAAGAATTATATCGCCCGTGATCAGAAAGAACACGCCAGCTCAGTTTATGAAAGTTCTATATCCAAACCTAAAAACCTTTGGAACTTTGTTAATGCAAGGTTGAAACCGAAATCTCCACTGATCACCCTAGAGATAGGTTCAACTCTAATTTCGGACCCACAATTAATTGCTAAAGAATTTTCGAATAATTTCAGCAACATTGCCACCGATACTCTCACTGACGTCGACTCGTATCCGCTTACCGACTTACCACCCGTCGCTGACACGCTTTCGAACACTCGGATCGACGAGGTGCAGATAAGTAACACCATAAAAAATATGAAGTTGACTCACTCTACTGGCGTTGACAATATTCCGCTCTTTATAATCAAAGGGTGTTCCGCGATCTTAGCGCCTTTATTACGCCATATTTTTCAATTATCCGTCGACACTGGCATTTTTCCCGAGTTATGGAAATGCACGGTTGTTTCACCAGTATTCAAGAGCGGTTACTCTGGTGACGTAAAGAATTACCGTCCGATATCGCTGCTGTGTTGCTTTGCAAAAATTTTCGATGCAGTCGTGCACAAGGTCATTTATAACTGGTTTAAACCCAACCTCACAGAGCACCAGCACGGATTCATTCAGGGGAGATCTGTGGAATCAAATCACGTGTCCTTTCTGAATGATGTCATGCCGGAAGTTTTGAGTCAAGGCCAGGTTGATGTTGTATCAATCGATTTATCTAAAGCGTTTGACCGCGTCTCGCACCCTTTACTAATAAAAAAACTTCAACATTATGGCCTAATCGGCCCCGCCTCTTTATGGTTAGCAAACTACCTGGACGGTAGATCAAACATCATCAAGTGTAATGGCCGCCTAACCGACGTGTCTTACACAACTACTTGCGGGGTCCCCCAAGGGAGTTCTTTGGGGCCCCTCTTGTATAACATCTACGCCAATGATCTACCCACTGTCCTAGAACATTCGAATGTTATCCAGTTCGCTGACGACAACAAACTTTTTAATAAGATAACGAGTATTGAGGACTGTCAAGCTATGCAGTCAAACCTCAACAATATACGCAATTGGTGTTCCCAAAATAATTTACTTATCAACGGCGCCAAAAGCCTGGCTATTTCTTTCACCAGAAAATCGAACATGACTTATTTTGTATATAATGTGAATCGCGACCCTGTTCCGCGCACGTACACGCTAAAAGATCTTGGGTCGCTATTGGACAGTGGCCTCTACTTCCGGGAACAAATTTCTTGGGTCGTAGGTCGTTCACGTCGCCTACTTTTTGGTGTACTTAGGCTAGCTAGAGTACTGAAAAACATCGCGTGTTTTCGTACACTGTACCTCAGCTTAGTGCGCACCAAACTCACATACGACGCTCTTTCATGGGGCGGTTGTGCAAGCTATCTTCTTAACAAAATTGAAAACGTACAGAGAAAGTTTATTGAACTGGCGCACACGAACTTTCTTAAAAATAAACCGTACGATTATGATTATCTCCTGAACTACCTGGGCCTAGAGACAATTCATTTATTTTTAGACAAACGTCAAATCACTTTTATTTGGAAACTAATCAACAAATTACACATACCTGATTTAACGCCCTCTTTAAATTTTCACGTACCTAACCACTGTACGCGTAAAATAATTATATTCTCCAGCACTAAACCTATTAGCCCCATTTTAAGAATGCAACCAACTTGTAACTCGTATAACAACCAATTAGATCTTTTTTCATGCAAATATTCGCACATTTTAAAAATTATCTAAATTAGTCACTTTACAAATTCATAGTTTTTAACTTTTGTATTTTCTCATTCTGTGTATTACCTTGTTGGTACTATTTGTTCTGTTGTAATGCACAATAAACATTTCATTTCATTTCATTTCATTTCATTTCATTTCATTTCATTTCATTTCATTTCATTTCATTTCATTTCATTTCATTTCATTTCATTTCATTTCATTTCATTTCATTTCATTTCATTTCATTTCATTTCATTTCATTTCATTTCATTTCATTTCATTTCATTTCATTTCATTTCATTTCATTTCATTTCATTTCATTTCATTTCATTTCATTTCATTTCATTTCATTTCATTTCATTTCATTTCATTTCATTTCATTTCATTTCATTTCATTTCATTTCATTTCATTTCATTTCATTTCATTTCATTTCATTTCATTTCATTTCATTTCATTTCATTTCATTTCATTTCATTTCATTTCATTTCATTTCATTTCATTTCATTTCATTTCATTTCATTTCATTTCATTTCATTTCATTTCATTTCATTTCATTTCATTTCATTTCATTTCATTTCATTTCATTTCATTTCATTTCATTTCATTTCATTTCATTTCATTTCATTTCATTTCATTTCATTTCATTTCATTTCATTTCATTTCATTTCATTTCATTTCATTTCATTTCATTTCATTTCATTTCATTTCATTTCATTTCATTTCATTTCATTTCATTTCATTTCATTTCATTTCATTTCATTTCATTTCATTTCATTTCATTTCATTTCATTTCATTTCATTTCATTTCATTTCATTTCATTTCATTTCATTTCATTTCATTTCATTTCATTTCATTTCATTTCATTTCATTTCATTTCATTTCATTTCATTTCATTTCATTTCATTTCATTTCATTTCATTTCATTTCATTTCATTTCATTTCATTTCATTTCATTTCATTTCATTTCATTTCATTTCATTTCATTTCATTTCATTTCATTTCATTTCATTTCATTTCATTTCATTTCATTTCATTTCATTTCATTTCATTTCATTTCATTTCATTTCATTTCATTTCATTTCATTTCATTTCATTTCATTTCATTTCATTTCATTTCATTTCATTTCATTTCATTTCATTTCATTTCATTTCATTTCATTTCATTTCATTTCATTTCATTTCATTTCATTTCATTTCATTTCATTTCATTTCATTTCATTTCATTTCATTTCATTTCATTTCATTTCATTTCATTTCATTTCATTTCATTTCATTTCATTTCATTTCATTTCATTTCATTTCATTTCATTTCATTTCATTTCATTTCATTTCATTTCATTTCATTTCATTTCATTTCATTTCATTTCATTTCATTTCATTTCATTTCATTTCATTTCATTTCATTTCATTTCATTTCATTTCATTTCATTTCATTTCATTTCATTTCATTTCATTTCATTTCATTTCATTTCATTTCATTTCATTTCATTTCATTTCATTTCATTTCATTTCATTTCATTTCATTTCATTTCATTTCATTTCATTTCATTTCATTTCATTTCATTTCATTTCATTTCATTTCATTTCATTTCATTTCATTTCATTTCATTTCATTTCATTTCATTTCATTTCATTTCATTTCATTTCATTTCATTTCATTTCATTTCATTTCATTTCATTTCATTTCATTTCATTTCATTTCATTTCATTTCATTTCATTTCATTTCATTTCATTTCATTTCATTTCATTTCATTTCATTTCATTTCATTTCATTTCATTTCATTTCATTTCATTTCATTTCATTTCATTTCATTTCATTTCATTTCATTTCATTTCATTTCATTTCATTTCATTTCATTTCATTTCATTTCATTTCATTTCATTTCATTTCATTTCATTTCATTTCATTTCATTTCATTTCATTTCATTTCATTTCATTTCATTTCATTTCATTTCATTTCATTTCATTTCATTTCATTTCATTTCATTTCATTTCATTTCATTTCATTTCATTTCATTTCATTTCATTTCATTTCATTTCATTTCATTTCATTTCATTTCATTTCATTTCATTTCATTTCATTTCATTTCATTTCATTTCATTTCATTTCATTTCATTTCATTTCATTTCATTTCATTTCATTTCATTTCATTTCATTTCATTTCATTTCATTTCATTTCATTTCATTTCATTTCATTTCATTTCATTTCATTTCATTTCATTTCATTTCATTTCATTTCATTTCATTTCATTTCATTTCATTTCATTTCATTTCATTTCATTTCATTTCATTTCATTTCATTTCATTTCATTTCATTTCATTTCATTTCATTTCATTTCATTTCATTTCATTTCATTTCATTTCATTTCATTTCATTTCATTTCATTTCATTTCATTTCATTTCATTTCATTTCATTTCATTTCATTTCATTTCATTTCATTTCATTTCATTTCATTTCATTTCATTTCATTTCATTTCATTTCATTTCATTTCATTTCATTTCATTTCATTTCATTTCATTTCATTTCATTTCATTTCATTTCATTTCATTTCATTTCATTTCATTTCATTTCATTTCATTTCATTTCATTTCATTTCATTTCATTTCATTTCATTTCATTTCATTTCATTTCATTTCATTTCATTTCATTTCATTTCATTTCATTTCATTTCATTTCATTTCATTTCATTTCATTTCATTTCATTTCATTTCATTTCATTTCATTTCATTTCATTTCATTTCATTTCATTTCATTTCATTTCATTTCATTTCATTTCATTTCATTTCATTTCATTTCATTTCATTTCATTTCATTTCATTTCATTTCATTTCATTTCATTTCATTTCATTTCATTTCATTTCATTTCATTTCATTTCATTTCATTTCATTTCATTTCATTTCATTTCATTTCATTTCATTTCATTTCATTTCATTTCATTTCATTTCATTTCATTTCATTTCATTTCATTTCATTTCATTTCATTTCATTTCATTTCATTTCATTTCATTTCATTTCATTTCATTTCATTTCATTTCATTTCATTTCATTTCATTTCATTTCATTTCATTTCATTTCATTTCATTTCATTTCATTTCATTTCATTTCATTTCATTTCATTTCATTTCATTTCATTTCATTTCATTTCATTTCATTTCATTTCATTTCATTTCATTTCATTTCATTTCATTTCATTTCATTTCATTTCATTTCATTTCATTTCATTTCATTTCATTTCATTTCATTTCATTTCATTTCATTTCATTTCATTTCATTTCATTTCATTTCATTTCATTTCATTTCATTTCATTTCATTTCATTTCATTTCATTTCATTTCATTTCATTTCATTTCATTTCATTTCATTTCATTTCATTTCATTTCATTTCATTTCATTTCATTTCATTTCATTTCATTTCATTTCATTTCATTTCATTTCATTTCATTTCATTTCATTTCATTTCATTTCATTTCATTTCATTTCATTTCATTTCATTTCATTTCATTTCATTTCATTTCATTTCATTTCATTTCATTTCATTTCATTTCATTTCATTTCATTTCATTTCATTTCATTTCATTTCATTTCATTTCATTTCATTTCATTTCATTTCATTTCATTTCATTTCATTTCATTTCATTTCATTTCATTTCATTTCATTTCATTTCATTTCATTTCATTTCATTTCATTTCATTTCATTTCATTTCATTTCATTTCATTTCATTTCATTTCATTTCATTTCATTTCATTTCATTTCATTTCATTTCATTTCATTTCATTTCATTTCATTTCATTTCATTTCATTTCATTTCATTTCATTTCATTTCATTTCATTTCATTTCATTTCATTTCATTTCATTTCATTTCATTTCATTTCATTTCATTTCATTTCATTTCATTTCATTTCATTTCATTTCATTTCATTTCATTTCATTTCATTTCATTTCATTTCATTTCATTTCATTTCATTTCATTTCATTTCATTTCATTTCATTTCATTTCATTTCATTTCATTTCATTTCATTTCATTTCATTTCATTTCATTTCATTTCATTTCATTTCATTTCATTTCATTTCATTTCATTTCATTTCATTTCATTTCATTTCATTTCATTTCATTTCATTTCATTTCATTTCATTTCATTTCATTTCATTTCATTTCATTTCATTTCATTTCATTTCATTTCATTTCATTTCATTTCATTTCATTTCATTTCATTTCATTTCATTTCATTTCATTTCATTTCATTTCATTTCATTTCATTTCATTTCATTTCATTTCATTTCATTTCATTTCATTTCATTTCATTTCATTTCATTTCATTTCATTTCATTTCATTTCATTTCATTTCATTTCATTTCATTTCATTTCATTTCATTTCATTTCATTTCATTTCATTTCATTTCATTTCATTTCATTTCATTTCATTTCATTTCATTTCATTTCATTTCATTTCATTTCATTTCATTTCATTTCATTTCATTTCATTTCATTTCATTTCATTTCATTTCATTTCATTTCATTTCATTTCATTTCATTTCATTTCATTTCATTTCATTTCATTTCATTTCATTTCA